>NC_090657.1:192328045-192355295 GCF_040937935.1 Hyperolius riggenbachi
CAGAAGACGCCTGTGTTATATAAATACATAATAATAATATGGTAGGATATTAGACTATGACTATGGCAAGGATTAGATTGTGAGCTCCTCTGAGGACAGTTAGATACTTACTAAGGTAATCTCCTGTCTTGTTCACATTTAAAACTCACAGGTACAAAAGTCAAGGGAATAGTTCACAGTTAAATTTTGCATTTGGAAGAAAAAAAAATCCCAGTAGTGCTGCATAATTTTGCACACCATTTGGGTTTTCTCAGTGACAATCATTAGCTACTATAGGAAAATGCGTACGTCTGGAAAATCAGTTGCCATCCTCAGACGCATGGTGTAACTGGGTAACGTGACAGGCATGGTGTGGCCACCAGTCTGAACTGCCCGATGAGCGAGCAATTCAGCCGCATATGGAAAAGAGGCCTTACCCTAAAATGTATTGAGCATTGCAATACCTCTTCTCAACACTGGAGGCAAAAAAAACAAACAAACACTGACAGCAATGAAAATTACAAACAGGATTCAGCATAGTGTTGTTCAGAACAGACTGTATCATTTGCTTTTCAAAAAATAAAAAAAACAACAACTAGCAAATGCTGTAGAAAAAGTAACACTCTGCTTCCAGATCATCAGTTTTCACAAATAAGCCCCCTCAAATTTCTGAGCAGAGATACTATTGGGGTAATGCCTGTAAGTAAATAAGCAAGAACAACTTAAAGAGGAACTTAAGTCAAAATGACATAATTAATAAAATTGCTTATTTTTTTTTCTTTTACAATAGTCATTTATAAATGATTTAGTCAGTGTTTGCCTGTTGTAAAATCTTTCCTCACCCCGATTTACTTCCTGAAATATATCACAGGCGGCAACATCTTTAGTACTGGCAGGTGATCTCTGCGGAATATTTGTTTACAAAGAATTCTAAAGCCTGTAGAAAAGATCTCTGATCGCCCAGAATGCTCGGCAATGGCATTCTGCGTGATAAATAGCCTAGGCTAAGCCGCAGTGGAAGGGCGGGGCTACATAGTTTTAGGAAGTGTTTCTGATGTTGCAACCAGGATTATTAATGTAAAAGTGGGTATCCTGAATAACTATCTGCGTTCCACTATATGTCGTTAGGATTCCTCTTACAAAACTCATTCAAAAGCACAGTATTAATACAGAGCAGTAGAAGCATCCACGGGCAATGTCAGTGTTTGCCATAGGCTCTATATGTCCCGGATATGCGCCCCTGCCACCACCACCCCGATCCAACCGCTATATACATACCACGCCTCTATCCAGCGATCGCCTCAGCCTCCCCGCACAGCTCCAGTCTTCTCTATGGGGAGGATCGTACATGACGCCACCGACGTCAAGCGGAGTCCCGATCCACCCCATAGAGGAGACAGGAGCTGTGCGGGGAGGCTGAGGCGATCGCTGGATAGAGGCGTGGTATGTATATAGCGGCTGAATCGGGGGGGGGGGGGGGCACCTATACTAGCTAGCCTAGGGCTAGCTAACATGTAGTGCAGCCACTAAACCTAATAGATTTATCCTGGGGAACTCCTGAGGCCTAGTAAAACATCTTGAGCAGCATGCCGGACATAGTGTCGGGCATACCGCTCAGGAAGTTAAAGATTTCAAAGGGTGGAGAGTGTGGAATGTGTTGTGAAAGAGGATTTCAGTGGAGGGGTGAAGCATGTGAGAAATCTTGTATACGTAAATGCGAGGAGGTTATTCTAGAGAACAACAGAAGGTGGTCACATGCAGATCTGAGTTCGTGGTTTGAAATGGATCCTGTGGTTAATTGGCTGCCAATGTAGTTTGTCAGAGAGGAAGAGCAAGAAGAAAGATGAGTCGAGCAGATGAGTTCAGTACAGATTGGAGCGATGTCAGTCTGTTACTTATCGGTAGTTAGTGAAGTGTCAAAGAATATCAGTTTCTAAACAATGTCTTCTTTTGTACTAAGTATGCTGAAATGCATCCCACTATAAATAAGGTGTAACCAGAAAAACAGATTGGCCTAAAGCCTGGTACACACCCTGCAATTTCCCGTAAGATAGATGGGTCGAATAGATAATTTTCAATCGTTTTTCTGGTCGATTTGCATAGAAGTGATCAGAAAATTGATCGGAAATCTATTCTGATCTGTCGGAAATGATCTATAGACCCATCTATCTGATGGGAAATTGTATGGTGTGTACCAAGCATTACACTTTGGTACAGGAGCTTTACTAATTAAAACATAACCATTTGTGTATTCAATGTGTTTTTGTGTGCAAGTTTTACTTTAAAGGGAACCTAAACTGAGGAGGATATAGATTTTTCCTTTTAAAATAATACCAGTTGCCTGATTTTCCTGCTGATCCTGTGTCTCTAATACTTTTAGCCACAGCCCCTCAACAAGCATGCAGATCAGGTCCTCTGACTGAAGTCAGACTGGATTAGCTGCATGCATGTTCCAGGTGTGTGATTCAGCCACTACTGCAGCCAAAGTGATCAGCAGGACTGACAAGCAACTGGTATTGTTTAAAAGGAAACATCCATATCCCTCTCAGTTTAGGTTCCCTTTAAATGTGGTCATAGCAATTTTCACATTTCTTACATTTTCATGAAATAATTAACAATGTTTAATACTTGCAGCTAAAAGTAAAATTGCTTTTCATGTATATAATTAAATTACCTGGATAAAAAAAGATACTTCTTACAAAAACAAACAAATATTTTTCTTACAAAAATATTTTTAATATTGTCTTGAAAGGACAGTGAAACTCGCAAGTTAACTTCAACATGTCTACTGTTATTGTTTTCTTGTCAATATGGCATGACAAAGTGTAACTATTGTTTAAGAAAAATCTTAAATAAGAAAAGAACATAGTGGATTTTGAAAAAAAAAGTTTCATAACTTTACTTGAACAACAGCAAAAAAAAAGTATTGAATTGATATGAGTCATTCACTTTCCTTTGTAAAGTGTGTTGGAATTCATCAATTTGACTTGATAAATTCTCATTACATTAGTATCTGACCAATCAGCTCAATGGGAAGTTGTTTACTCACTGTGGCAATGACAGTAAAGTCGTTTTTTTTTTTTCCAGTGAACTGATAAGCTCTGCAATTCTACCTATAAATGGCTCAATACACTTTTCTAAAAATAAAACTACAACTACACTTTATTGTTTCACTGCCAAAATATATTTTTTTTACTTGGACGAATGAAACAAACAAAAAAAATAATACACATGTGTAAAATTGAATAAACACCCCTAACCCAACCTGTGCAGGGGACTTACAGGAATATTTTTTATTTTTTTTACCAATTTTGTTCACCTCATCAAATCTGTACAGATATTTAGTGTTTACAATAAAAACCGTATTAGTGTGCCTCAATATTGAATCATTTTCAAAATCCACAGGAAATAGCCTAGACAGTGTTATTAAGTAACAACTATGTTTGCATTTTTGGAAATTATGAAAATCAACAAATATGCAGGGCTGGAAATAGATATTGTAGCCTAACCCAAATATTGTTACAGATTCAGGAAGTTCGATTATTGAATACTGTGTATACTCCTTGCACGCTGGTGTTGAGAATGGTTCATTTAGAATTTAGTCAGGGTTTGCCCATTGTGAAATCTGTACTCACCTTAATTTATTTATTTTCTGAAATCCATCACAGACGGTGACACTTTTACTGCTGGCAGTTGAATTACGGAGGAATGTTTGTTTACTTTGTGTTCTGAAGCTAGTAGAAATAACACCAGGCCTCTCAGAGGATTCTCCATAATAAACAGCCTAGGCTAAACATCACTGGGAGGGCGGGAATACATGCAAACATACAGCATTATATAGATATAGGAAATGTTTCTGGTGCTAAAGACAAGCTGATTCATGTATAAGTATGTCAATGGAGTTCCTCTCTGAGTATTTTTTGCGCGCTTGGAACTGAAAAGGTGTTTTTTTTTTAATAAGGTGTAAAAACATCTCATGTAATAAAACTCAGGAGAAAAGGTAAATGAATCTGGGCCCATGGTGTCCATGAGGTTTTCTATCATTGCTGTTAAATTCTATTTAGATAACCAACAAATCAAATCAGTTCAGTTAATTCTCTCCTCAACCATTTCAAATCATCAACCTGAAACATGGATTTACCTTCAAAGATAACCCAACATTATCTCTCTAAAGTCTAATCTTCCATTAGTCAGGATTCAATTGGATGTTAAAAAGCAGTTGACTGTAAAGGCCTTTCAACTAAAGTGAGAATTTCAATCCAAGACCACCATACAGCCATGGGGTGAAGATATTGCATTATGATTTACCATAGTTTTGGATTCAAGCAACAAAGCCCAGGATCAGCACCCCAGGCCGGCAGATCATGAGTGGTGACTGTATGATCATGAATAAACCAATGGTCCCTGCGCTAAGTCTAGACCAGATGAAACATCGGGAAACCTTGATGAGGTTAAAGTGGATCCGAGATGAAAAACTATAACAAGTAACTTGTCTATATATCTTATCTAAAGTTTAGATAGTTTACACAGCAAATCTATCTGCAAACAGCTTTAATAGAATATGATTATTTCTTCCTGTGATACAATGACAGCAGCCATGTTGTTTGTAAACATTACACAGAGGCAGGCTTATCTGCATCTTGAGCAAAAAAACCTAATCCCCCTTCCTCCTCTGAAATCTCTGGCTAGTAATACCTCCCCCTCCTCCTGCCCAGACGGACCTCCCATGAGCCCTTGCTACTGTCTGAAAGTGCCTTGGCTCTCTGAAAACCTGTGGGCGTGTCTTGTTTAGTTTATGGGGAATTAGAGTATTAAAACAAAAACAAAGTATTTGGCTTGAGGAATGCCCTATAAACCATAGGAAAGGAACACAATTATGCAATGAGTAAAAGTTCATCTCGGATCCACTTTAATATTTATTACTTTACAATTTAATAAAGACACTTAAAAATGCTGCCAACAACAGATAAGTATTTAACCCTTCAAGGTTTGTTTTTGCCTAGACCTTGTATTTACCCCCCAAAGCCAAGATGTGGACTGATGAGACCTACATGGTTTCACTATATTGTAGTGTATTTCCACTGTATTTTGTTAACCGGCATATAATGTCAAATTTGTAAATTCCTCCACCATTGACAGACATCAACCCAAATTATAAATGTGGACTTTAAAGAGAAACTTTAAGGAAAAAATCAATACATTGCAAAGTGAGAAGTTAAAAAACATAAGAGAGATCAAGAAATGATTAAAATTCGCCATGTAATTTGTTCATATTGTTTGATCCACAATCAGCCTGCTCAGCATCATCTTTACTACCGGAAGACAAAAAATAAAAACAGACAGCACCAACTGCCATTATCTATAACCACACCCCCTAACAATGCGATAGGCTAAAGGGTTGTTTGTTATAGATATGCAAACGAGGGAGATACTGGTTGCATGACAGTTGGAAACAGCACTGTGGGAGGAGTTTCACCACCATATCAGCCATACAGACCCCCCTGATGATCTATTCCAGAAAAGGAAAATATTTCTCATGGGAAAGGGGGTATCAGCTACTGATTGGGATTAGGTTCAATCCTGGCTTACAATTCCTCTTCAATGATGACCCAAAACTGGTCCATTAGAGTCTAATGAAAGGAAAGTAGAGGCAGTTGACTACCAATACTTTTTACTTTAAATATCTGTAACTACAAATATGGATATCAATTCCAAAACATCCCAGTTATCAGAAGATATGTTACATTTCAGCCTGGTTCTAGAGCTGAAAAACTGGATATAATCTAGGCATATGATTCAAACAGGCTTACACTATCTCCTGATATTGTAGTGTAAATCTATCACGTTACAAAGAAAATCCTGCCAATTTAACATCCTCCCGAGTCAATAGTTCACCTTAAAAAATTACCTAAGGATGCAACTTGAGACTAATGTTTGATTATTTGGGATTCAATTAAAGTTGAAGAGGTAGTTGACTTATAAGGTGCTTTATTTTAAATATCCAGAACTAAAACTAAGAATATTTATCCCAAACCATCATAGTCATTAGGCAGGATGTTTAGTTTGTTTCCAATTTAGAAAAACTGGACCTAATATGGACAGACCATTCCTAAGTGTCAACATGGATTCCCAATAATGTGGTGTACTTCTGTTTTCTGAAATAGGAAATTCTGTCAATTTAACATCATCCCGAATAATAAGTTTGCCTTAAAACAAAAAGCAAATCAAGATATTTTGTAATATTTTAAGATTAATTAGGATGTAAAGAGACAATTGAGTTCCAAGAAACATTCCTTTAATTGTCCATGACTAAAAATGATCATATCAGTGGGAAGCCATCACAGTCCAACAACAGGTTGTTGAATTTTGACTTTTCTCTGGGTCAGACACATCTGACATGATATATACAGATGAATCCAAGAGGCCCATTTGGTTTTCCACTACTGCCGTCAGATGCTAATTAGATGACTCCACAAATCTGGTCATTCACCATCCATTGCATTTGATCAACTTGAATCTTTAATTTATCTTGAAAAAAAACCCAAACCATGCCATCATAGTGTAAACTCCCATTTCTTTGGGATCCAATTTGTTTGAAGATACAGTTGACTTCTAAGGCCTTTCCCTTTGAATGTCTGAAACTAAACATTAAAATATCTATCCTACCAACCTAGTTATCAGACAGAACATTGTTATGATTTGTTTCTGGATCAGAGCTGTTTTACACCAAAGAACTGTACATAATTAGCACACAAGGCCTGGACCTCATGACAATTACCTAAATAGTCACTAATGGCCCAACTTGCCACACCCCCTCTATACTTTGTATACACAACATGCAAACAATTTCCTACTTTGGCCCCTTAGAAGTTAATGTACCCTAGAGGCCTCCATGAGAGCCCTGGGCCCAGCCTGGGCAAGCCATTGTCCTCCAGCATGCAGCACCAACCCCCTCCCCCACCCAGGCTCACCACATGGCTGCAGCACTGAGCTTCTGCACCACGTGACCAGACTCCAACTTGTAGTCCCGGCACAGGCGGCGGCGGATGGATATTGCTGTCAGTGTCAGCGTATCCCTCCGAGGCGCCCCCTGGCGGTAAGTGCGCTGCGCTCTCTTCCGCCTTTCGTTGCTGTGAAGTACGGAAGCGTCTCTGTGACTCCCGCTGTCACCCCGCTGTGGTGCTGTCCGCGCCCCCCTCCGGTGTACTAGTGTGAGGCGGCCGGTTTACGGCACCCCCTTCCTACCCCAGGCCGGACAATGAGTCCCCCCCTCATGCTAATGAGCCGCTGACGCCACATCCGATCTTTCTCCGCCGCCATATTGGCCAGCAGGAGGGCAGCCAGCGCCGGGTATTGTCTGCCCGACCGGGAGGAGGAGGAGGACCGGCCACTGACACCGAGAGCGGCATAGACGGAGCACACTGACCGCTGCCGGGTGAGTCCCCCTCCCCCACACAGCCGCCGCTGCGCCGCCCACTCACAGCGCCCCGACCGGCCGGCTGAGGTGAGAGAGCGGGAAGAGGGAGCCACGGGAGCTTCATCATCACCCCAACTCACTGCATGCATCCAACTCCTACATATACATCATCTCACTATACATCTATTACATGAACACTATATTCTGTATATTCACCATATACAGTCACCTCACTATACATATACCATATATACATCATGTGAGATACAGGTCCATAGATCATGTGAGCATTCATCTCACTATACCTATATTACATGAACATTATATACTGTACAGTCACCTCACTATACATATACCATATATACATCATGTGAGATACAGGTCCATAGATCATGTGAGCATTCATCTCACTATACCTATATTACATGAACATTATATACTGTACAGTCACCTCACTATACATATATACACTGTATACATTCACCTCACCATACATATACCATATATACTGTACATCTACCATATACCATCACCTCGCTATACATATATACACTGTATACCTTTATCTCATTATACTTATACCATGCATACTTTATATTACATATACCATATATAATTCACCTCTTTTTACATATTCCACATGAACATTATATACTGTACATTCACCCCACTATACATATATTCACTATGCATTCACCTTATTATACATATACCATATATATATATATATATATATATATATATATATATATATATATATATACTGTAAACATTTACTTCACTATGTATACCATATATACAATGTATACATTCACCTCACCATACATATACCATATATCCACTATATACATTGACCTCACTATACTTATACTATGCATACTTTATACAATTAGCATGTGTACACTATATGCAGTCACATCACTATACATATACCATGCTTACTCTATATATGTTCCTCTCACTATAAATACACCATGTGTACTCTACTCACATCTCCTGTACACTATACATGCATTTTTTGTACATTATACACACATCACTGGATTTGCACACACTATATACATGCATTTACTTTTTCCTCACTAATCTCATGTGTAGTATACATACATGTTCATCTTATGTGGCATACATGTAGCATTTGTAAGTCATCTCACAGGGTACATACATTCCATGCATATTACACATGTATCCCTAGCACTATACCTACATCCATATGAAATGTGTACACAGTATTCATACATCCCGTGTATAGTGTAAATGTACTCTTATACCATGTTCTTTATGCATACAGCCCTAGCAAACATGCACACACTATTAATGCATCCCATATGTAGTTTATATGTACCTTGCACACTTATCCTATGTATATTCAATATACAAGTATCCTGTGTACACTACAAAACACCCCATGTAATCTGTGCATTCCATACATGCTCTACTTATACCCAATGTCTTCTGTATATCATACACACCCCATGTGCACTTTTATGCATTCAATTTATATTATTCATAGTCATGTATACTGCACTCCTATCTCATGTACACCCTGCATGCATCCCTAGCACAGAGTTCATGTATATGCCCTTTATTTACATTCCTAATACGCTCTACATACTCCCAACCCTTATATACACACAAAAGAACTGTACATGCTTGCATTCCATATGCATGTGGTATACATTACCTGATTCCACTATGTACTTCACGTGCCTAGTCACATCCCACCTATTTGTATCCTATCCAGCTTGTATCTATTCTTCAGATGTATACACTATAGTATATACAGCCCATGTACACACTACATGCTTCCGTCCATTGTACACATTCCATACTTCAGGTCTACAGCACCTAACGTACATGCATTCTCCATGCACATATCTTTGAACAGGTATACAATCCCGTCTAGACGACACACATCCCATATTTGTGCATCACACCAATCCCATATACATGCTTCAGAATATATCACATACAGCCTATGTACACTCTGTGCATAATATTTACAAATTTCATCCATGCATTCCATAGATCTAGAACACACAAATTCCATGGCTATACGATATATACATAGTATACCTGTGTCTGCATAAATAGCATGCAAGCCATGTGCATCAGGCTGTTCACTGTGTACAAAGGGGCTGTACAACATGACATGTCCTATTGAATGCAACTGTACACACACCTAAATGAGGAAGTACACCTCATGTACACTATTTGCTGTGTGAGGACATAATATAGATTTACACACATATAGGGAGCATGATAAATATACTGAGTGATGTATCAATATATGATGTTTGGACACACAATGGAGGATAGGGCAGTGACTGCAGAGAGCTTTACATGCATACATATAGACGCATGAAGTATGGATAGAAGAACATTGAAGTTCTCTAATAAATGTACATTAACACTTCTTTGCGGAAGTTTAGAGGGACTAGTAATACTGAAGTGTGACAGCTTCAGATTTGGCATTTTTGGTGTATATGGCTAGATTAGTCTTGTTATGTTACATTTTGAGATCTGGAGTGTTATAATGTATGGATGTATAGGGCAGCCTATGAGCTTTCCAGAGCAATAACTATTTATATACACAGTGTATACAGGATGTATATAGTGGGCCAGTAACCTGATGCAGTTTGATACAACAGGGACAGGGGCCCAGTATATCTTTGTGGGGACAGTTTACAAGGGCAGGAGGCACCTATAGAAAAAAAGTATAGGATGGCTGTGTTGGGCCTGATGATTGCTAACTGCATGTTATGTTGGGTGGCATGACACTTACAGAATGCATGACCTGGCTGTCTTGGGTATACTTCATGGTACTTATAGACAGTTATAGAATGGCTGTATGTTAGGCTCGGGTCTGAGGCTTGTTAGGTGCTATTACATGTATGGCCAAGCTGTTAGCAGTATGGCACCTATAGACAGGTGTAGTATGGCTGTGGGCTGAGGCTTATTCAGTGCATGGTGTATTAGTTTTTTTTTTTGTGTGTGTGTAAGGCACATATAGGCAGGTATAGTAGGACTTTAGCCTGATTAGCTGCTGGTAAATGTATGTCCTAACTGTAAGCAGGAGAAGCTGTACGTCACATATAGGCAGGCATACTGGTGTGGTGTATTAGCGTCTGTAAATGTATGGGCTTAGAAGCTGCATGCCACCTATAGATAGCTATTAGACAGTATACTTTGGCTGTGGCCTGAGGCTTCGAAGATGCATGGTATATTAGTTTCTGTAAATGTATGGGTTAGCTTAGAATCTTCATTGCACCTATAGATAGGTATTAGACAGTATAGTATGGTTGTGGCCTGAATCTTTGCAGGTGCATGGTATATTAGCTGATATTATTATTATTATTATTATTTATTTATAAAGCGCCAACATATTCCGTGGCGCTGTACAATGTAAGAAAAACAAACAAGGGATACGTAATGATACAGACAATGATATACATGAAATATGAACACTGATACAAGATACAGCACTGCTGATTACAACTTGATTTAACATGATGACTAAAATGTATAAATTTCTAACAGTGTGCAAGCAATTGAATTAATAACATTCCATGACACAAAAGGGTGAGAGCCCTGCCCTTGCGAGCTTACAATCTAAAGGAATGGGGTGGAAACAAGAGGGGGGATATAAATGTATGGCCTAGCTGGTAGCAGTAGAAACTGTATATGGCACCTATAGACAGGTATAGCATGGCAGTGGCATGAGGCTTGCTAGGTGCATGATATTAGCTGCTATACATGTGGCCCGGGTGTTAGCAATAGAAGCTGTATGACACCTATAGACAGGTATATGGTTGTGGCCTGAGGATAGGGAGCTGTATGGCACCTATAGACAGGTATATGGTTGTGGCCTGAGGATAGGGAGCTGTATGGCACCTATAGACAGGTAGATGGTTGTGGCCTGAGGATAGGGAGCTGTATGGCACATATAGACAGGTATATGGTTGTGGCCTGAGGATAGGGTGCTGTATGGCACCTATAGACAGGTATATGGTTGTGGCCTGAGGATAGGGAGCTGTATGGCACCTATAGACAGGTAGATGGTTGTGGCCTGAGGATAGAGAGCTGTATGGCACATATAGACAGGTATATGGTTGTGGCCTGAGGATAGGGTGCTGTATGGCACCTATAGACAGGTATATGGTTGTGGCCTGAGGATAGGGAGCTGTATGGCACCTATAGACAGGTAGATGGTTGTGGCCTGAGGATAGAGAGCTGTATGGCACATATAGACAGGTATATGGTTGTGGCCTGAGGATAGGGTGCTGTATGGCACCTATAGACAGGTATATGGTTGTGGCTTGAGGATAGGGAGCGGTATGGCACCTATAGACAGGTATAGTATGGTTGTGGCCCGAGGTTTGTTAGGTGCATTTCGGCTATATATGTACGGCCTAGCTGTTATCAGTACAATGTATGGTGCCTATAGGCAGGAACAGTATGGCTGAGGCTTGTTAGGTGCATGGTACATTTCTGCTATACATGTACGTCCTTGCGGTTAGCAGTAGAGTGTATGGCACCTATAGACTCTAGGGAGCCGGTGGATGCGCATCCTTGCTGGCTCAGCACGCATAGAGCCGTATGGCCTGGCAGTCGGTGGCACATATAGGTCGCCGCACAGTGTACGGAGTTGCTCTGTCACTGATGCTCGGCACGTAACAGGTTAACACCCGTCCGGAGATCCCCGGGGGTGCGCGCGCCGTGTTGGCCGGGAAGGGGTTAAGTTTAGGGGGGCTGGCCACGTCGGGCTGCCGCCCCCTTCCCTCCAGCCTGTCTGCTGGAAAAGGCGCGAGGAGTTGTTCTTGCAGCAGAAGCAGCGTGCTTCCTCTTCTCCCCGGCGCCGTGCAGTGACTGGCTGCACTGTGTACAAAGCAATGCCGAATGCACTACGGCCTGTCTGCTCATCCTGCTGCTACGTATGTCTGCACAGTGCTGATCTGAGTGGGGGAAGGGTGGATGTAAATCTAAAGCCTGCCTCCACCCAAAATGCACTGCATCTCATGTCACCGAGAAGAGGGAAAAATGACTTGTAAATTCCTGTAGGGGGCGCATTCTGTTCGCTTGGTAAGGCTCAGGAGTGTGGGGGATGGGGAGCTTGAAGCTGCAGAACAGCGCCTCCTACAGGGTTGAGATGTGGAAAAAACGGCCCTTTTAGTGCAGAGGCAGTGAGTCACAGCTGTGCTTGCCTGCTGCTCTCAGCCTCTACCTCTCTCTGCAGTCTTGCTGTTCCAGTACACTGCAGAGTTGTGGCCCTGCCCAGCAGTGAGTTGTATGCACTTTGTAACAAGAGTGTTCCACAGGCTATAAATCTGTCAGCAGTGGACACTTTGTTGTTACCCTTCTGCAATGTGTACATTAGGTTTGTCTGGCTGTGTGTGTGGCATGCATTGATTGAATCTCATTTCATTTTGCCATTCCAGGTGGACCTATTTCATTTGACACCGCAGTTTCAGATGCATGGACCCTGATTACATCCACATTGCCTCCTCCCACTGTATGAAGTTCACCATCCACTTCCGTGGCACTGACATCATTTTATTTTGTTCCTGATCTTCTTTTTTTTTTCTTTTCTTTTTTTTTTTTTTTCTTCTGTTTTTTCCATCAAGGTTTGTTCTAATTTTGCATCCTTCTCTTTTAAAGCCATTGTACAAGCAGTATCCATATTCTCTCTTGAGCATTTGGAATGCTGCAGCTGTGATTGGGATATTTGCTCATTAGAGTTCTCCAAAAGCTGAGGACGGGTTGGCTTTGACGTGTGATGTCATCAGAACTCATGTCCTGATTTCACCGCAGTAGTTTGCAGTACAAGTGTGCCAGATGCAGATATTAGACTGTGGCAATATGTTGGTCTCTTTTAAGAATTAAGTTGGTCAGGTATACTTTGAAATGCTTATTAAAATTCTGTTTTCCATAGAGGATAGTTTGGTTGCATTTTTGATACACTGAAGTCCTAGTATGTCATTCTAGATGAGTATCTGATAAATATTAGGAAGTGCTTTAGTGGCTTCCTGTAACTTTTTGTTTGTTTATAAATGGTGGGACATAAAGCAGACCTGAACTCAGAACTTGTTCTGCTCTAAAATATAAGCAACATCATTATAACCTTTAAAGAAAAACATTTTTTGTTACAGCTGATACAATCCTGGAATACATCTGCAGCTGTCTACTTCTTGCTTTTCTGGAAGCAGGCATAGGGTTAACATTCTGTGTTTACACATCAGCTGCTCTGCCGAGGCAGTCAGCTGACAAAGCCAAGAGATCAAATTACAGTTGTGATTAGTCACAGATGAGGGGAAATTAGACAGGCTAAATACATACAGGGTGCATTTCTCTGTTTTCCTTCTGTCCCCCCCAACATGTCCGATCCTCATTTCGATCCATTTTCTGATCCATTTCCATTCACGTCTGTGGAAATCGATCGAGATTAAGTTCGGACATGTTGGCAAAAATTGATCTGGCTTTCACATTGCATTTTTTTTTATCTTCAGTAGTTTGCAGGACAACTGTTTACAACCAGGGCTGTGGAGTCGAGGAGTCGGAGTTGGGGCCATTTTGGGCACCCGGAGTTGGAGTCGTGGTTTCAGAAACTGAGGAGTCGGAGTTGGAAGATTTTTGTACCGACTCTTCAGCCCTGTTTACAACTATTGAAAATTAAAACAAACTGTCATGAGAGACAGGACACTACCATTGTTGCAGCTACCTGTAATGTAATGCTGGTTTGTGCAGCTATTAGTTATGTGTGCCATAGTTATCAGCAACTGCTTTACATTGCATTACTGATACTACAGTTTAGGAGGCTGTGCCAAATGAGTTGTGTGACATGCCTAGAGGGGCACTTTAAAGGGAGAGGACCTGTAGTGAGAGGAATACAGAGGCTGCCATTATCTAATCAACAGTGGGATTTGCCTAACCTATGTGGTGATGATCTGCCTCTAATGCTGGGAATACACGGGTCGATTTTGAGCCGTTTAGATGGCTTGATAGATAATTTCCGTCATGTTCCGATCTCGCGTCCAATCGTTTCCGCGCTCGATTCTGCATGGAGGACAATGGGAAAAGATAAGAAAAACGAATGGAAGATAAGAGAATTGAGTGTGGAAAACAATCGGGCACGGAATCGAGCTGCAAAATCAAGCCGTGTATTCCCAGCATAAGTCACTGGCCCAGACTGAGCAATGCAGATCAGATGTGCTTACTCCACTGGCTGCATGCTTGTAGCTGGTGTGTGACTCTCAGGCAACTGGCATCGTTTGTAAGGGAATGACACCCTCTGGATTCCTCTCACTTCATGTTCCCTTTAAGTTGAATCTAGGCCTTGTTCACTCTGATCTAGCAATGTAAATATCTTGCCAGTGTGACAGTAATATGGGCCATGTCTTCTCAGTTCTGGTTATTGGTAGCATTGCTGTCTAGTTTGTTAGTTAATCTAAGGTCCAGTTTTATGGATCTTCAGCGCCTCTGACCTCTGTGCAACCCCTCTGCCTAGCTGATTACTTACCCTAACCCAGTGATGGCTAACCTTGGCACTCCAGCTGTGACTAAATTACAAATCCCATCATGCCTCTGCCTCCCAGAGTTCTTCTTAGAGCTGTCAGAGTATTGCAATGCCTCATGGGACTTGTAGTTCCACCACAGCTGGAGTGCCAAGGTAAGCCATCACTGACCTAACCTCTTTTCCAGTCTCTTAGCCTAACCCTACTATTCCCCTCTCCTCTATGGCCAAGCTTAAAGTGGACCTGAACTCTTGCACAGGACAGAAGGAAAACAGAAATGCACCCTGTATGTATTTAGAGAGTTTAGCCTGTCTGATTCTCCCTCTTCTGTGACTAATCACAAGTTGCAATTTGAGCTCTCAGATGTCAGCTGGCTGCCTTGGCAGAGCAGCCAATATGTAAACATAGGATGTTAATTATAGGTCTACTTCCATGAAAGCAGGAAGTAGACACACTACAGCTTTATTGCAGGATTTGTATCAGCTGTAACAAAGAAATTTTATTCTTTAAAGGTTATTATGCTGTTGCGTATGTTTTAGATCAGAGAGGAAGTTCTGAATTCAGGTCCGCTTTATTTGTTCCTCCATTTGTTGATTCCCCTGGAAACCCCAACATCCGCTTATTTCCAGTATAACTTAACCTTTTTAATGAAATGTTATACTTGCTGCCCCAGTAAGTTTTTCCTCTGGTCTCCACTGCTAATGTTCTTAGATGAGTACTCCTCTTCTGCCTCAACTTCCAAGAGTCTTCTGGTATCTCTCTGCACCTCACCCCAGCTTCAGGGCACCATGCTTGTAACTGAGTAACCGTCCTGTCCATCAAGGCTGTGCCCATTCATGTTTACCAGTGCTGGTGTCCGTAAGGGGTTGGATAGAGTGATCATTGTGAAGAAATGAGCTCTGAGGAGAAAGGTGGTCCTGTATAGAGATGAGGAGCACTTGAGTACCAGAGTAACACTAGCTGGATAGAGGAGTATAACATTTTTTTTCTCCACAGGTTACATTTACACTTGGAACAAGGAAAATTTTGAGACATCGTGGTGATTAGAATAAATTGGAAGTATTTTCAGTGCAAATTAACTTTTCTATCTAAAAAAATCAATCAATAATTTCTTTAGCGATGCAGCTAACGCTACAGCCAGAGGTCCCCTAGAGGCTATTACTTCCTCTTAAGGTGGCCATACACTGGTCGATTTGCCATCCGATTCGACCAACAGATAGATCCCTCTCTGATTGAATCTGATCAGAGAGGGATCGTATGGGCAACTTTACTGCAAACAGATTGTGAATCGATTTCAGCCTGAAACCGTTCACAATCTGTGGAGCTGCCGCCCCCCCCCCCCCTGCATACATTACCTGTTCCGGGCGGCGCGAGTCCCCGCTGATTTCTTCTCCGCTCCGGCTACTGAACTTCCTGTCCAGGGGAAGTTTAAACAGTAGAGGGCGCTCTACTGTTTAAACTTCCTGCCGGGACAGGAAGTTCTGTGTAGCTCTGGAGCCTGAAGCGGAAGAAGACCAGGGGACTTGCGCCGGCTGGAGCAGGTAATGTATTACCGCTGTATTGCGTCGGGCATTCGAGCGCCGCTAACGACGCACTCCCGACCCGCCGGCGACCGAGAGAAATCTTCCACACAGATGGGTCGACGGGAACGATAAATTTCGGACGGAAATTGATCGTTCTGTCAGCGGTGTGCGTGGCGATTTCACAGCCGTTTCGATCACTGTGATCAAAATGGCTGGATATCGGCGGGAAAATCGTTAGGTATATGGGCCCCTTTAGCAGAGTTGGGTCTTGAAAATGCTCACCACTTATTTCCTAGAAACTACAAAGCCCCGCCTTCTTTTGCAGATGCCTGTCTAGTGGGATTGTGGGAAATGTAGTTGGGCATCTATTGTTCTTCCTATGGTGTGTCACATGATTACACTCCAATAGGGTAAAAAAAAAGTTGTTGACCATTAAGGATGAGCAAGAATGATTTAGCAAAATTGTTTGGCAGTGTGTGTGTGTTGGGGGCTGCAGGCTTTGTATGCAAGGATAACTCGACTAAACCGATGCGTTCCATCTTGTTACACTTCCACCTTCTAAACCAGAACTACGATTCTGAAGGCAGAATTGTGAGAAGATGGATCGCAGCTGGCAAAACATCGGGAGGGAGGCAGCAGCTTAGGTGAGTTAACCCTTGCGTACACCGCGCAACCCTTGGGCCAATCAAATTTACTTTCTCTCTGTTGGCATCTGCCCAATTCCAAGGCGCATACAATTTGCATGCTAGCTGGAATCTAGCATTTTGCTGACTATCCCTAGTGACAAGCATACAATTACAGGGGGGATTTTTGTTTTTTTTCTAGCCTATTGCTTTGTCCCCTGGCAGTGCAGGCAGGCAGGCTCTCTGCACAAGACAGTATATGCTGCATTGCAGAGCATGCAACTCTGCTGCCTAGTTGCACATAAATGGCTGAAATAATCATGAATTTCCAATATGGCTCGCAAAAAGTCCTGAGTTTGTTCAAAGATGTGGGAGGTATTGAAATCTGGCAAGCTTTTTTTTTTTTTTTTTTTTTTTTTCCTCTGGAGGCCAAGATGGCAGCCATTATCTTTTAAAAGTACTGTAAGGCTTGTATGGTACAGTGTATGCACTGTCCCCATCCAAGGCATGGAATGCTTTGTGTCCATTAAATTGCGCGTCATGCATGCTGTGTATGACATATCAAGGGTCCAGAATTATTTGTGCACGTCATGCATGCTATATATATATATGTTCAGAATTATTTTGCTCACCACAACATAGACAGTGGATCCCTTCATAACAGTATGTATGGATCCTATACAGAACCTAGAATCCTTCAGCATGTCCATTGATCTGCTTCTCTCAGATACGTGCAGCAGACTGAATGATTTGTATGCCGGTGCCCAGCTAAAGGCCTGACCACACCAGCATGATGCTGTGTAACTAGTCAGCGCTGGTCTTTTGGGAGAGTGTGTCCGTCCGTCCGTGTCTATCCAGATATGCTAGTATTGCTGATGCCTTCCACATTACATACGATATGTTGGTGCTTTACTGTGGCTCTATAGCTCAGGAGTTAGAGCACTGGTATTGTAAACCAGGGGTCGCGAGTTCATATCTCACTAGGGCCTAGGTGTTATTTTATATGCTGTGTCTTTCTAGCAGCTGGATAGTGTAACGGTTAAGGCCTCTGCAGGTGACCTGGGTTCGAATCTCTGCTCTTCATGGTCGTGTGTACTTATTCGGCATCTATTCAGTAGGAGACTTTAGGCGAGACTCCCTTACACTGCTACTGCCTGTAGAGTGCATCCTAGTGGCTGCAGCTCTGGCGCTTTGAGTCCAGCAGGAGAAAAGCCCGATATAAATGTTCTGTGGCTGTCTGTGTCTTTATAAATCAATAATACTGTATGTATGCATTGTATATTACTAATGCTGACGCTCCATTCCCACTTCACTTCTGGATCACGTGCAGCCAGTGGGAGCAGACAGTGTAGGCTACTGCAATAGATCCCACGGATCCATTGCAGAGTGACAAGTGTGAACGGCTTAGTGATGAGCAGAGAGAGGACAAAACAAGTACCGTATATACCCGCGTATAAGACGACTTTTTAACCCTTAAAAATCTTCTGCAAAGTGGGGGGTCGTCTTATACGTCGAGTATCAGTCTGGAGGTAGCGTCAGTAGTTGGAGGTGTCAGGCTGTGGTGAAATTACCTGTCGTGCAGTCTTCCTGTGAATAGAAAAGTAGACTGCGCTCTGTGTTTAAAGAAAAGACTTGCTGTAATAATTTCTTGCGAGCAGCCACTCGCGTGGGTATCAGTGCGGCTTCCGGGATCACCTGACTGGTGACGTGTGCGCTCCACAATACAGCCCGGAAATCTCATCAGTAGAGCGCACACGTCACCAGTCAGGTGACCCCGGAAGCCGCACTGATACCCGCGCGAGCGGTTGCTCGCAAGAAACTATTACAGCAAGTCTTTTCTTTAAACACAGAGCACAATCTACTTTTCGATTCACAGGAAGACTGCACGATTAGGTAATTTCACCACAGCCTGACACTGGGGTAGTCTTATACGACGAGTATACCCCAACCTCTATATTTTAACTGGAAAGTTGGGTAGTCGTCTTTTACGCCCAGTCGCCTTATAGGCCGGTATATACGGTAGTCTCTGTAGTGGGAACAGAGCCCGACAGACTTTATCCGTTAACAGATACAGGTGGTCCCCTAGTTACAAACAGGTTCTGTTTCGGGAGTTAGTAAGTTGAATTTGTTTTTAACTTCTTGCTGACGGCAGCGGCCTTCTTGCCGATGGCGTGAACGGCCTTCTACGGTGCTAGCAGGAGATCGTGCGTGTGTCGCAGCTGTCCCCTCCATAGGCTGGGGAGCTGGGGAGCTTGTGGGCTGTCAAAGGCTGAATCCTGTGACAGATGATCACGCTGATTGATTGATTGGCGGGGAGGGAGGGGGGGAATAAAAATTAAATTAAAAATGAGCAAGTGTTATTGAACTACTTCAGCCATCAGTCGTTTTAACTTTATGCATCCGAGCAATGTTCACCTCCCATTCATTAGCCTATACATGTATCAATACTTATCACAATGAACTGATCTACATCTTGTTTTTTCCGCCACCAATTAGGCTTTCTTTGGGTGGTACATTTTGCTAAGAGCTACCTTACTGTAAAGGCATTTTAACAGTAAGAATAAGAAACGAAAAAAAAAATCATCATTTCTCAGTTTTTGGCCATTATAGTTTTAAAATTATACATGCCTCCATAATTAAAACCCACTTAGGCCTAGTGCACACCAGAGCGTTTCCGCTGCGGTTTGCGATCTGCTTGCGGGTGCGGATCCGCTAGGGTAATGTATTTCAATGGGCTGGTGCACACCAGAGCGGGAGGCGTTTTGCAGAAACGCATACTCCCGGGCTGCTGCAGATTTTGGATTGCGTTTCTGCCTCAATGTTAAGTATAGGAAAAACGCAAACCACTCTGAAAAACGGCACTTCAGAGCGGTTTGCCAGGCGTTTTTTGTTACAGTAGCTGTTCAGTAACAGCTTTACTGTAACAATACATGAAATCTACTATACCAAAACCGCTACACAAAACCGCAAAACGCTAGCTGAAACGCTGCAGAAAAATAAGAAAAAGCGTTTCAAAATCTGCTAGCATTTTGCGGATCTGCTAGCGGTTTTTGGTGTGCACTAGGCCTTCGTGTGCCCATTGGTTATTACACCGTTTAAATTATGTCCCTATCGCAATGTATGGCGACAATATTTTATCTGGAAATAAAAGTGCATTTTTTACGTTTTGCATCCATCACTATTTACAAGCTTATAATAAAAAAATAGAAATATTTCATCTTTACATAGATATTTAAAAAGTTTAGACCCTTAGGTAAATATTTTTATTTTTTATTAATAAACATTTTATTTGGGTATTTTTGGGAGAGTGGGATGTAAATAGTAATTTATTTTTTTTAATGTAAATTGTTTGTTATATTTTTTTAATGTAGATGTAGTTTTACTTTTTTGGCCACAAGATAGGTTTGTTTACATGGCATCACTCTAAGCGTAACATGTACGCTAAGGGCTCGTTTCCACTATCGCGAATCTGCATGCGTCCAATGCATGCAGATTCGCACATGTAATGCAAGTGGATGGGCCTGTTTCCACTGTAGCGTTGTTGAGGTGCGTTTTTTTCAGTGGTGAAAAAACGCACAAAAGAGCCAACGAATTCGCCTGAGAGTAGAACGCATGCGAATCGCCGCTAATGTATTTAATAGGAAATTCGCATGCTGTTTTGGTATGCGAATTTTCATGCGAATTCGCATGAAATCAATGGAAAAGCACACCTGCATTGCCATGGTTAAATTCGCATGCATCATCATCCGTGCGAATTCGCACGAAAATTCGCATGCACACGCATTTTTGTGGGGGAGAGGAATCTGTGATCGGGCACCATGGCCCGATTAATTGATTCCTGGGCTAACGATCCGCGTCTGGGAGCATGCGTGCGATCGACCACGGGAGCACACATGGCCTCCTGTGCGTAGCTCTACATCCAGGAGGAGAAAGTAGTTAAATATAAATGCAATAAATACTTATTAAAAAACAAACAAACAAACTGGGCAGCGATCAGACCCCACCAACAGAGCTCTGTTGGTGGGGAGAAAAGGGGGTGGGGGGTGATCATTTGTGTGCTGAGTTGTGCAGCCCTGCAGCTAGGCCTTAAAGCTGCAGTAGCCATTTAAGTAAAAAATGTCCTGGTCATTAGAGGGGTTTAACACCAAGGTCCTCAAGTGGTTAAGTTGAGTTCTGTGTTATATATGGGGAAATAATTTACCATAGGACCACTCTGGGTTTGGACATACAGTATAGTATAAAACATTTTTTGTTTGACTTCAATATGTTTTTAATTTTGTTAAAGCTATTTACAGAAGTTTATACAAAACTGTAACATAGAACAATAATTAGTAAAAATAAAATAAACAGTATTGGATAGTTTGTACATGGATACTGTCAGTAGTTTCTTAGATTTCTTTTTCCCTAGCAGCAGATAACAGGCACAGAAGTGAAGTTAGCACTGTTTCCTTGTGATCTGAACAGGAATAAAGCAGACAGGTGCACTTATTATTCAGTAATTGTGAAAAAAAATACAACTTGATAGGCTATTGGATTTCACCCTGGTGTCATAGAATGCAATAATGTCCCATTTTTATCCCCAGATAAACAGAAATGCATGAACTGCTACTATTAAAGCTTTTTAAACATGCCAGTTCCAGAGCTGTGATTTCATATCCTAGCATTTTTTTTTCTGTGAATCTCACACCTGGAACAGGCATGTTGTCATTACAGTAGAATCTGGATATAGTAAACTCTGTCCCCAGGTCCCAGCAAATGCGTCTGTATAAATATACAATAGATAACCAATTCTGATATAGTAAACTACCAGTACTTTTCCTGGTCATCTTGGGGTTTACTGTAAAGAGATTCAACTGTAGTAAACTTGGAGGGAGGACAACCTGTGTGAAATTCAGTACTACATGATGGCACACATTGTAAGGTGTTGTGATTTACTTATACGATGTCTCTGTGTGCCAGCTCCCCCCCCCCCCCCTACCCCAAGTTTATATGCAAATAGAAGCCTTCTCCTGGTCATAATGCCTGGGTATTG
This sequence comes from Hyperolius riggenbachi, assembly GCF_040937935.1. Lineage (NCBI taxonomy): Eukaryota > Metazoa > Chordata > Amphibia > Anura > Hyperoliidae > Hyperolius > Hyperolius riggenbachi. Next base: position 192,350,131 of record NC_090657.1, read on the forward strand.
CAATAGGTGCCATTTCTGTGTACTGTGGATTTTCGCAAAACGTCCCGTCGTTTGGACGTCCAAACGACGGGTCGTTTGCGAAAATCCGACGTGTAGCTTTATATGTAGGGAGGGGGTGTGGCTAACACTCACCTAGGAAGCTCATGTTCCTGTGATTGCTGCTGTGTGATAATACAGCTACTTACAGGTGGCAGCATGTTTATCCTAGGGCAGCATGCTGGGTAGTGAAGCGAGGCTGAGAATCGCAGCTGAGGAACATCATTGTTTAGAACACTATTTTTGTGATGGCAGCTGCCTGGTTTCCATCTCTACTGGTGTGTTCTTCTTTCAGTGTCACAGCATGGCTATACTACAAGTGCCGCTGTGTAAGCCTGCGCTGGTGTTTTTAGATTATGTACACAATATTTGGTTTCCACTATTGGTAAAAATGTGGAGAAGTAATGGCCGGAGATGGGGACGGTCCCGGTCTACAGATAATCTACATTCCTTGCCCTGTAATGTAATAGAAACCATTTCTGCAGATGGCTGCAGCACAGATCCTTATTATCTGTGTGGTGAACCTTCTGGCGGACTGTTCTTCCATTTCTCTGTTCTGGTGGAGGATGTAGGTGGGTTAGATCACTGCAGGGTACAGGTGGTTGTTGCGGAATGCCTTGGCTGAGTTTAATGTTGCGTGTGTACGGGGCTGTAGATTTATTCTCTTAAATGACCACTACAGCGAAAAAAGGAAGTAGTTTATAATCTGACAGGTGCTGGACTAGTCCATCTCCTCATGGGGGATTCTCAGGGTTTTCTTTCTTTGTTTTTCAAAAGTTTTTTTTTTTTCCCTGAACGGCAGTTGCTAAGTCTGCCAAAATAGTGTGCAAGTGAGTAGGGAGGCTGGCTGGTATCTCACTATTTTGGCAGTTACACTGCCATTCAGGAAATGCTTTTGAAAACAAAGAAAACCCTGAGAATCCCCCAAGAGGAGATTGACTAGTCCAGCACCTGTCAGTTCGGTCAGATAGTAACTTTTTTGCTGTAGTGGTCCTTTAAGGGGATAAATCTACAGCCCCGTACACACGCAACATTAAACTCAGCCTAGGCATTCAGCAGGACCACCTTTGCAGATCATCCAGTGTATGTACAGCAGCTCCCAACCCCTTTCCTTTGCTCTGACTGACAGACAAGAGCATTGTTTTCTCCACTTGCCCTGCCCATCGTGTGACATCACGCGCACCCTGCTCCGCTCTGCATAGGAACAGAACATATCACTAGCCTCCAGGCCGACAGTGAATCAGTCAGTCTAGCCATATCTGACTGATTGGGTACCAGTCCCTGATACGCAACATGCCTCATGTGTAGACGAGGCTTAAAACTGGCTGAGCAAGGAAGCCATGCTGATAAGCTGACATTCCCACCATTAACCACTATATGGTTCCTAAACCAGGCTTATATTAGCTACAGCATCCCTGTCAGTATATGCAAAATCAGCGTTCTACCCAGAATTTTTTATCCAGCCGGGTGGCTTGAAAAAGTAGCCGGGTGGGTCAATATGAGAGAATGCAGGGCTGGTGCTTCTGTGCTCAACTTTGCCTACAGCATAGGAGGAGGCGAGACGATGACAGCCGGGTGCTCATCAAAACTAGCCGGGTGGAGCACCCGGCTAAAAGAGCCTGGGGAGAACACTGAAAATGTGTTGTAGGAAGGGGGTACGTACTGGCACCGAATAGTGCGTTTTGAATAGTGTATTTTATAGCTTATAGTTTCTCAGCAGATGGAGTGCATACCCCAGGGACTACTTATGTCAGGTTCAGTAGTAATTTAAACTTGTTCACATATCTGTTTTAGTTAGGCTTGAAAGAGGCTAGCTTCACACTAAACACAATCGTACTGGTTTCCACTACGGGGAAACGGACATGCCAATGGATCAAACATTATCTATAGGGACCCCTTCATACACGTCCTATTTCATCGTATCCCTTGTCTACATTGCGGTAGCTGGGTGCAAGGCCCCAACCAGCATGTCCTTTCCGGACATTACATATGACAGTAGAAACAATGAAAGTCTATAGAGCTGGAGGACTTGGGTTCTCACTAGAGCTTTTCAACTAAAAAAAAAAATACCTATGGGAATTGTATGGGCTTCTGTGTAGATGCCTGGAATCCTGGGACAGTTTTGCAGGAGTAAGTGTGAAAAACTGGGAGAACAGAGGAGATTCCTCCACTGAATAGTGGAAATCCCCTCTCCTTTCCCTGGCTGCATTTGCTGTTCCCGTTCTGTCCAATATGCTTGCTTTCTCTAGTTCATTTTCCCTGTAAAATATATTTCAGAGTCGGGTTCCGGAGGTCTCCGTTGCAATAGATGCTGTTAGGAAACAGGACGATCTCATTGGAACGTACATCAGATGCAATCATTTTTCAGGTTTATTGCAACTTTTATTTTTTAGTCTGGGTTCACACTAAATGGATGGTCACACTGTCTAGTTGTAGGTGTGAACCCAACCTGAGAGTTTAGAAATAGCAAACTCACTTGGATGATATTAAAAGCATCAAGAAATGTTTGAAAACTTTTATATGCAATTCTGGAGTAGTCCGTGTATAAATGTCAAGAGGGTACTTGAGGTGGTGATTTTTTTTGCATGCTGAAATTAAGTTGGAAAACACTGTTGTGAAGCCAGTAAATACATGTTTGTATTTCTACCCCTCAATCAGGTGTTGATGTTTGTACCTGGTCTGCGTAGCATGAATTCCATATGAATGCAAATTTTGTCTGAGGGCTCTATCACGTTATAAAATACTTTAACACAGAGTAACGCACAGCAATGCAAAGTCTGTGCGACTCACAGTGCACACGTTGCATTAGTATGTAGCGTTATTAAAAAGTGCTGCATGCTGTGCGTTTAGCAATGAATCTGCTGCGTTACTTGTGTTGCACATGCTCAGTGATGTTTGTTTTTCCTTTTAAATGTTCCGCATGCGCCGTTTTCAATCCATAGTAAAAAAATTTTTTTTTTATAACGTCGCACTGTGAAAGTGTATGTGTTGCATTAGGGCAGCGTTGTGCGACCTTAACGTCGCATCAAACGCAACGTCCTACTGTGTAAGTAGCCTAAAGGTGTGTTTCCGTTTCCAAATATTCTTGTTGAACAAAGCAGCTTTATTGCAAATGGACATAGAGTAAATTTTGACAAGCAAAGTGTTGGGAATTTGCAGGTTTACAGTTCTCGTTATCTGCAGAAGTATCGGATTGTAAAGTTACATTTCCTTTTAGTAATGCCTTGTTTCCAGCTGAGTGATTATGGCTGCGTTTTTGGCAACGAGTGGCGATATGATCCGCAGGAACATAAGGAAAAGAGCATGGACTGTACTGACTAATGCTCTTCAAGACCATTGAATCCAAACGCATGGTTGTCTGCATTTTTTTGAACATTCGCAATTATGGATACCATGTATTAAAAATGTTTGGGATCGCAACCACATTGGGTAACATGGCAGAGTAACGAAGTGTTGTGTGTCCTGGCTGCCATCTGTGTTACCTGCTCTGTTGGCATGGTAGTGAGGCTTTAGTTCTGATAGGGAGGTCTAGTTGACCCCTAACTAGTGTACTATAGTGTCATAAAATTGGGTAGAGAGGATATTTTAAAGGCAAAGTTCCTTTCTCACCTGTGCCTGTTGTATGTGTATAAAGGCCCTTCATGCTGAAACATGGGCATGGTGTCACCTTTGGATAGTGAAGGATTCTCAAAGTATTTTCTTTCTTAGCACGGAAAGTTAACATTTTTCATATTAATGTGAACAGACCTGTATGGTAAAGTTTTCGGTCAGCCTGTGTTACCTTTTGTAAGCTCTCCCACTTGTTTTTTTTTTTTTTTTTTTTTTTTTTTTTTTTGGTTGTTTTTTTTTTGGGTTGAATTTTGTTGGGTATCCTAAGTAATGGCATTCCAACATTCTGCAATTATTGTTTTGAGTGAATTATAGCACCTGTTTATTAATGCCACTCTCGATGGCCGTCTCTTTGAATCTGTAACGTGACTTTCAGTAGACTGCTAGGCAGTGTTGTGCTCCCTCTTGCAGAGACTGCACTCCCTCCTGAGTCCCCCATACTGGGTGAGTGCAGTCTCATGCCACCCACTTTTATGCTGGAATCTATCTCCTTTGTGTGATGACAAGTCTAGACATGTGTCTAGGCCACTCCTAGTAATGGCCGCCCACGGATCACTGGATGTGTAATCGTGCTGCTGTCAGGAGTGATCACATGACCTGAACTTCTGGCTGAGTACTGGGAGTGGTACTTTGCAGACCTTATTGTTCTGTTAGCAGTACAGGGATAATTAGCAGTAAGGATAAGTGTGTGCTAGGCCGCACAGCCTTTAGCTTCCTGTTCAGCATAGTGGAACGCCGGTTTAGTAGTATTCTCTGGTGTTTGCTTAGTCATACATACATTTTGGAGTGTTTCTTGCACACAGAGTGATCCTTGTCCGGTCTTGTTTAAGAGCTCTAATTTACCATTTCTCTCCAGTTTTGGACAAGTGATTTTTCAAGCCTGGTTTAGATTTTTGGATTTATTAAAAATGTATGATTGGTGTTGCATGTTCATGCAGCCAGACTTCTTTTTTGAAGAATATAACACTGGCCTGGGTCATTAATATGGAACTTGTGTGCCTGAAAGCGGGCTGCTACTACTAAGGGCTGGTGCACACTACAAGAGCTTTTCTAAGCGCTTTGTGATTTTTTTTTTTTAAAAAGCTCTTGCTAATGTTATCCTATGTGGGTGTTCACACTGGAGCGATGTGATTTTGTTAAAATCCCCCATAGCATTGCATTAGCAGGAGCTTTTTAAAATTTCTAGCATTTAAAAAGCTCTTGTAGTGTGAATCAGCCCTAAGTTGCTAATTGTTTAGCTACCCCCTTCCCTGGCGTGATAGGAGTTATGAGGATTGTAAACCTTTGCCATCTAAAGCCCCATCTACACGAAACGATTCTTTGTGCGATTCGATTACGATTCTATTTACGATCCGCTTAGATACAATTCGATTTGCCATTGCAAAACAATGGCAAATCGAATTGAATCCCAATCGGACATGTCGGATTTAAGCGGATCGTAAATAGAATCGTAATCTAATCGCACAAAGAATCGTATCATGTAGATGGGGCTTAATAGCAGATAGTTTTGAATTAATACA